>NC_067401.1:21157769-21197769 GCF_016432865.1 Antechinus flavipes
TAAAGCTCTTTCTGAGTTTGAAAGGAAAAGGTTTTTTCCCTTCCGTGGATCTATATCACCTCCTCAGACATCCCTAGATCTGGGATTTTACTGGTGTGAGGGTACTGCTTTCTTCCCATTGGATTGTTCTAGACTCCCAAACATGATCTAGAGTCAGTCCCAAAGTCATGGATTCTTAATAGTAAAATGGGACTTTTGAAGTCATCTGTCAAACCCCTCCCTGACTAAGAATCCTTTCTCAAGTCATCGCCTGGCTTGTGTCTGGAGGCCTTCTCCTCCAGGGCAGTAATTCAGCCTCCTCTAGCACCCTGGTCCCCTTGACCTAGTGGCTTCCAGTTTTCCATCAGTGAAGTCTAGTGAGTTATACCAGGCTTAAAAGGTCTTTTTAATGGTTTCCATCCTTTGAATCACACGAAGTCTTACTCAGATGCAACGTCTCAGGCAGAATCTGATCACCAGCATCAGAAGAATTCTGGACGCTGGTTCTTATCTGCTAACTCACCCAAATCATGGTGTGATCCTCCGTGAACCCATTCTGACTGTTACTTCATTGTTACTCCTCTGCTGTCATCTATTCTTACCGTCAAACTTTCTTAACTCCCAGTATATTTACTTGCTTTTAGAATGGACATGGCTTTCTTCCTGATGTGGTTGTTCTCACCGAGATCTCAAAAAACTAACATTTTCAAATGCATAAAATAAAATGTCATTTACAAAGGAAATAAATTATATTGAAATGCTGTTAACAAAAAAAAAATTAAGTTAATAGACCTGAAGTAAAGAACACCCACTTTCAGTATCCTTCTTAAAATCTTCTAACCCAGAATTTCCCATGATACTTGTGATCGGGCCATTGTCAAGCACAAAGGAACTTTTATTCCTAGAACCTATCCCTTAATGGAGTTCATGATTGCCTTCATTTTTAAATCTGTTTATTATACTGATGACCAGTTACTTTTTTGCAATTTACCCAAATCTCCAAATCCCTTTTTCTTCTTCAATCAAACTGCTATCTAATTGCTTCTCCCTAAATCTCTATGAGTAATGTTGAATTCTGGAACTCAGGGATAGGACTTTATACTTGTTTTTCTTGAGTTCTGTCTCTTTAGGTTCAACCCAACACCCCAAATATCCTTTTGGATCCTGACTCTTGATATTTGGCGTGTTAATTATGGGTCCCAGATTGTGTCATTGAGAAATTGAGTACATTGACTTACAAAGTGTACGTGATGCTGCACCAAAAAGCCCATTTTTAACAAATATTTGTTAAGCAGCCCCTATCACCTCTGGGCCGTGGGCTCTTGGAGATTGGGAACAGCGAACAAGATGGAGAGCTGACCTTGCCTTACTTTACAGTTGGGTAAAGTATCTGGAACAGCAGCCCTGCAGAAGGGAATCATTCTAGTTTAGAGCTTAGACTTCATCTCGCCAAACTCCAGTTTATGGGTGGTGTGTGAGACCCAGCGAGCGGGGAAACGCACCCCGCACCCCACAGGTGCTGGGAAGTGATAGAGCCGGACTCCGAGCAGGGTCCTCGGCCACAGAGTCTCCTGCCCCTGGCCGCCGAGCCAGCTGCTTGTCAAAGCGTCCGAGTGTTTTATGTCATGGGGAAGGCCGGAATGCCTTGCTGAGGTTTGCTTTCTTGCTTGAATTCTTATAAATCATCAAGGTTGAAACTGGCTGTTTTCAAGTTCCAGCCAATAGTCGGCCCCGGTCTTCAATCTCCCCCTGCCAAGTTTCAGCTCGTAACCGATTTTATAGCCATGTCGCCAACACCCCTAAGCCAGTGGAATGGTGGCCGGCTCCATCTTAACCATAATATTTGCACAAGCGCGCAGCGTAGCCTGGAAGGGTGACCAGGTTGGCGAGGGAGATGGCGGGGAGGGAAAAGCTGACAACTCTGTGTTTTCCTCCTCCAAGGGAGAAGGCTGCCCAGCTGAATAAATTGTCCTGATCCTCCCACCCCCTTCCCGGAGGTGGCCAAGCCAAGGAGACAGGGAACGAGTCAAAGTAAACCTGGGCTTCTGTATCCCGTTATGAAATATGTCCAAACAGCCTCCCTCTGGGACTGCTGATGGGTGATGAGATCCAAGAGAAAAAAAGAAACGCTCCCAAGGGCTTGCTTTGTCCATTCCTCCTTACTGGCTGCTACAGCTGACATAAAACACACCACATAATTGCCATCCCTCGGGGCAGTGTGGGGGAAGGGGAAAGGAGGGAGGGAGGAGCGCCTTGTGTGTCTGCAAAGGCGGTTTTGTTCCCCCCCCCACCGCCCCCCCTGCTCTCTCTGAACCCGGCCAGCTTCAGTAATAGGAAAGGCCTCCCTGGGAGAGACAGTGCTGTGAAATGGGGTTCATCTGGAAGCCCTAGCAGGGGGAGAAGAGAGCACTGTCTCTAATTAACTCCATCATTTAGCATTGGTCTCCAAGGCAGATCTGCTAGGGATCATAAGGAACATGTGTAATTTGGGAACGGTAACTGTCTGGAATTCTAGGACGGCCGATTCCAGCCCCTGGTGGGTGGTGCGCAAGGCCTGAAGTCAGCATGGAAGCTACTCAGCAAATCCCAGGGCTTGTTGATGGGAGTGATGAGTTTTGGGTATCTTTTACCAATTAAACATGAGCCATCTCCTCCCATTGAATGTTAGCCCCTTGAAGGCAGGGGCTCTCCCCTTTTTGGCTCTGTTCATTCAGTTAACATATCTATATTTGTCTGTCTATTCATCTTCATATACACATCATTATATGTGTATATGTATATTGTATATTTAGACATTATATGTGTGTATACGTATATTGTATATTTACACATTATATGTGTGTATATGTAGTTGTGTATATGTATATTATATATTCACACATTATATGTGTGTATGTAGTTATATTTGTGTATATGTATATTGTACATTTACACATTATGTGTGTGTGTGTAGTTATAGGCATATATATTATACATTTACACATATGTGTGTAGTTATATATGTGTATATGTATATTATATATTTACACATATATGTGTATGTATATATTGTACATTTACACTTGTGGTGTGTATATGTAGTTATATGTGTGTATGTGTATATTGTACATTTACACATTATATATATGTATAGGTAGTTATGTGTGCATACATGTATATTGTACATTACACATTATATATATGTATATGTAGTTATTTGTGTGTATATTATATATTGACATATTATATGTGTATATGTAGTTATATGTATGCATATTGTACATTTACACATAAGTGTGTGTAGTTATATATGTGTATATATATGTATATTATATATTTACACATTATATGTGTGTATATGTAGTTGTGTATATGTATATTATACATTTACACATTATATTGTGTAGTTATATATGTGTATATGTATATATTTACACATATGTATATTGTACATTTGCACATTATATGTGTGTGTAGTTTATATGTGCGTACATGTATATTGTACATTTACACATTATATGTGTGTATATGTATATTACACATTAACATATTATATTGTGTATATGTAGTTTATATGTGCATACATGTATATTGTACATTTACACATTATATATGTGTATTGCATATTTACATGTTATGTGTGTGGTTATATGTGCTAACATGTATATTGTACATTTGCACATTATATGTGTGTATATGTAATTATATATGTGTATATATTGTATATTTACATATGATATGTGTGTATATGTAGTTATATTGCGTACATGTATATTGTACATTTACACATTATATGTGTGTGTATGTAGTTATATATGTGTATATGTATATTGTATATTTACATATTATATTGTGTGTATATAGTTGTGTATATGTACATTGTATATTTATACATTATATGTGTGTATATGTAGTTATATTTGTGTACATGTATATTGTATATTTACATATTATATGTGTACATATGTGTACGATATATGTATATTATACATTTATACATGTGTGTGCATGTATATTATATGTGTGCATGTGTAGTTGTATATATGCATATAAATGTACATATATATAAGCATGTGGGTATGTATGTATGTATATGTATATGTGTACGTACATAATTGGAAAGAGAGAGCCTAGATAGAACTTTTAAGATAGAGAAATTTTATTTATTCTTCCTTTAATAATGAAAATTTAAATATTGAGCCCCTACTGAGATTCCTTGTTATGTGATGAATATACAAGAATGAATAAGAAAAACCAGGACCTATTCTTGTGTAGCTTGCAGTATGTTTTTGTGAGATATGAGGAAAGGCAAGACATGGAGCAAAAGGAAACAAATTACAACCTACATCTGTGAAGGTCCCTTTGGATCACAAGATCTCGGATTCTGAAGGAGATTGGAAATTAAAGACAGTCTAGTCCAACTTCCTCCATTTTATTGTTCAGCCAGTCATGTCCTGTTCTCTGTGCCTCTTTCTGGGGTTTTCTTGGCAAAGAGAATGGAGTGGTTGGCCATTTCCTTCTTATTTGATGGATGAGGAAACTGAGGCAAGCAGAGTGGCTCCTTTTCCCCTCATCTGTGAGAAGTCGGGAGGGGGCTGTACTTGGTGACCTGAGAAATCCCTTCTGGATCCCAGTCTGTGAAGCCTTGACCCCAGGGCTGACCTTCTCTCCCAACGCTGGCCGCCATCCTCTCCCCAACTTAGAAGAGTACGTGTAACACAAATACGTAAGCGTGAAATAATTTGGAAAGGCGGGGTGGGTGAGGGGTCAGGCAGTCAGACGGAGGGAAGGGCCCGGCGGGTTGCAGTGAGACAACATGGACGCCTTGCCTCCTCCTTGTCGTAAAGTGCATCCCCCCGCAGACCGCCCCTCGGTCAGGAAAAGAAAAGAAGTTCCAGCTCCTAAAGAGCCACCAGCCTCTTAACCCCCTCCCTTAATTTCTATATTCTCTCTGTGCTCCTGCTTTTGGCTTAAGAAAGGAGCTCATGCATCAACAGTCAACAAGCCAACTTCTGGGCCAATTGTGTTAATGATGTATGTGATTAGCCGCGTGTTCTTTAAAAAGAGAAGCAGGCTATCCCCCACCTAAGAACCACATCAGTGTTCCTGTTCACTCTCCTCTGTCTCGGGGTTTGCAGAGCCCCCCAAAGGGGCCTCCTGGCCGCGGGGAAGGGGAGCCTGCCGAGAGCATCCTCCCTCCTCGCCCCCCACTGCGGGCTGGTGGCCGTGCACGCGGGCGCTTCCCCGTGGCCCGTTCCACAGTCCTGCCATTTGCTCAGTGGGAGGAAGTTTTCTTAGCTGAGCCGCGTATGGCTCTGCCTGAGGGATCGAGAGCATATTGCTCGGCAGGTGGGGCCGGCTCGTACACACTCGCTGTTGTTTCAGGCCTGACAGCGAGCATACATCACGCAGACCCATTATGCCAGCCCAGATCCATGGTAACCCGAGCGGAGGCCTGCAGCCCGCAAAAGCGGGCGTCTTGGAGGAGACGTGTGAGAGAACGGGCACGGGAGCCGGGAAGTGCTCCCGGTGCCATCACGACAGAAGGGCAGCCCTCAGTGAAATTTCTTCTTGTCATCCCGCTCGAACGTTCTGCCGGGCTGGCGCTCAGGCTGCCACGCGGGCCCTGCCAAGAGACCGCCCCCTCAAGGGGCAAGGGCTTCTGTTCTCAGCGGCCGGCCTAAGGCCCAGGAGGAGCCCAGAAGCCTGCTCTGAGTTACTTCTTTCATCTGAGTGTCTGCTCTCCCGCTGTGGTTTGAGCCACATAAAACCCGTCACAAATATTTATTAACCACCTCCTATGTAGGTCCCTCAAACTATCCCTGTTCCCGAGGAGTTTGCTTTCTCTCTTTGGGAGACAATGAAATAGGAGACAGTTTTTAGCAGACAGACCACAAGTGCCATTAGAAAGTGATCATTAAATAACCTATTAATAAATCTACATGATTCAGAGGGCGGTTTTGGTTTAAACTTTCATTTTTCAGATGAGGAAACTGAGGCCTGAAGTCATCATTTAACTTAAGTCGGCAGTGGCAAGACAGAGATTTTAAGAGTCTTTTCAAAGATTATGAGATACAAACCAATAAAGTCTTGGGATTACAGAATTCCAGAATGAGAGCTAGAAAGACTTTAATGGGCCTTCCAGTCCCGGAAGTGAAAATTGAAAATACTGTTTTTTGTTTGTTTTTTTGGAGAAGAGTAGGAGAAAATGTTATATCCGGGCAATTATGAATATAATATAAGCAGTTTATAAGTTAAAGAACCTTAAAAGTTGTATATATGTGTGTATATATGTGTGTGTGTGTATGTGTGTGTTTGTACATGCATAGATAGATGTATCTTTATGTATGTATACATATATATTCATACATACATATATACATTCCTATATGTAAAATAGTTATATATAGAAAACATTTGCCTATTATATATTATTACTTTATATTATATGATGTTACATATTATTTATGTGGTATAATTCCCTCATTTGACAAATCAAGAAATTGAGCCCTGAAGAAATTAACCTGATTGGCCCAAGCTCTCACATTCGGTCTAAGTCATAGTGACAAGAATCAAACACAGCTTCTTCCCCCAGCCTTCCAATAGCCCTTGTCCCATGCTGCAGATGCCAAACCAGTTAAGGGCCTTCAGCATACCTACTGTGTGCTCTTTCCATGAGAAACAATAGGGAGAGAGAGAAGTCGAAGGGATAGAAGGTCAGTGTTGGAGTCAGAAAGATCCTGCATTGAAGTCACTTCCAAGGTACCTGTCAATGAGACCGTAACTCAGCCCCTCTGGATCTAACCATCCTCACCTCTGAAATAGGGTTGGCTCCTGAAAGGTTACGGAAAGAGCAAATATGGTGAGAGGGAACCATGTAAACTATCAGCATCGCCATTCTTAGGATAATTGTATTTGGGCTAGAAATAGTCCTGGAAACGACTGTTCTCTCGTTGTTGTTCTTTGATGTTCAATGTTCTGGCTTTTTTTGTTTTTCTGGTAATGTGAGCTTACATTTTTAGACACACTGGAAGAATCCTTGTGAAAGCTCTGGTAGCAGGCAGGATTATGGCAGAGATTACTCATCCTCTTCCTGTGATTTCTTCTATTAGGTCTTTGTATTTTGGAAGATTATTGTTCCTTTCTTCTTGAAGATTATTTGTATTTGGTGTAGAAATGTCAGTGAAGAACATTGTTTTCCTTTTGTTTTCTGTTGGGGATGGGCGGTGAGAGGTCCAAACAATTGTGGGCATGGAGTCAAGTGAGCCTTAGAAGTCATAGTCCAACTTCCCCATTTCCCGCATGATAAAACTGAGGCTGGGTGACCGGCAGTGAGCTGCCTGTGACCACACTGGGAATTAAGAAGCAATCACAAAACATTTATTAGGCACCTACTGTAGACTGGCACTGGGAGGGTAGAAGTACTAGGAGTAGAAAGAAAAAGGACAAACATTCCCTGCCCTCAGAAAAATTATGTTCTAATTGGAGAGAAGCTTTATACTGCAGAGTCTTTCCATTGTGTTGAGGTTCCATTTCTGAAACAATATTTGTATCACAGGGATGTGTCATCTGTTCCTATGAAGAATGATGAGTGTCTGACATTTATCCTTGCTATTTGGTCATGTCTTGGTCAGTATTCAGTGGTACTAAATTATTGCAGCCGCCACGTTGCTTTGCCGTTGCTTTTCAGGATTTGCACATCTCAGGGCCGGCCTTTTGGCGATTCCCACGGTGTTAACCTTCTCTTGTACTCCTGTCACCTTGTGTCTCAGGAATAACCCGTAACTGCCATGTGTCGCGCTTCTTTGTGGACATACTGTTGGCTTGGGTTTCTCGTGGGACAGGGCTCCCACGGCCCAGTGTCTTATACCTCTCACATTGTGACTGGCAGCCCATGGGGCCCTCAGAGGCTAGAACCCGCTCGTTTTAGAAACCAGGTAACGCCGCATCTGGGCACGGGGGCAGCTTGGCCTCCAGCCCAGCTCGGGGACCTTGAGCGACCTCCGTCCCCCAGCACCTTCGCAGTCCCTGGAGGGGCCGGACTGCATCCCCTCCATCACCCCCAGCTCTCGTGCTCCTGGAACATCACGTGTTCCAGGCCCCAGAAAGCTGTTGAGAGGGGTCAGTGTTTGGAAATCCTGCCTTCCCAAGGAGTTGGAGCAGATGGGCAGCTGTTAGAGACGGAGGCGTGGGCCTGGCAACCGCTTTGCAGCAGAGGCTGTTTTACTTCCCAGAGCCAACTCTTCCACATCTTTTCTTCTTGGAAGCATGGCTGACTGGAGAACCTTCTTCTGGGAACCTCCGCCGCTCCCCAGCCCTGCACACAGTCTCCAACAAGGCCTGGCGCTCCCTGCTCCTCAGCACAATTTTTCTTTCCTCTTCCTTGTCTCCCTTCTCTTTTCTCCCATTCTTTGCTTTCCTACTCTCTCTTCTAATTTGTCTCTCCCACTCATTTCTCTCCTCCTACTCTCTCTAGTTTTTCTATCCCTCTCCATCTCCTCCTTTACCATCTTTCCCTCTCTGTATTCCTGCTCCTTTTTCTTTTTTCTCTCTCCCTCTCCTCCCCTCTTCCTTTCCATCTCCTCCTTTACCACCTTTCCCTCTCTGTTTTTCTGCTCCTTTTTCTTTGTTCTCTCCTTCACCTCTCTTTCCTTCCATCTCCTCCTTTACCATCTTTCCCTCTCTGTTTTTTGCTCTTCCTTTTTCTTTTTTTTCTTCTCTCCCTCTCCTTCTCCCTTCTTCTCCATCTTCTTTACCTTGTACCTCTTCCCTCTCTTTTTCTTCTCTTCCCCTTTTTTCTTCTGCTTTGGGTGACTGTTTTAAGAATTAACACAGGCTTCTGACAAGATATAAAATGGTAATCATAGATGAATTTAGGAAGGGGAGAGACCCCAGAGGCCATCTAGTAAAGCTGCCCATTTCTTTTTGGGACTGTGTCCAAACCAAACCATTCTGACCAAAGAGTGGTTGATGTATTCTCAAGAATCTTTCCCAAAGACAATTCCCCTACCTTTGTGGCCTGTCCAAGTGAGACTGCAGGTCCAGAGCTCCAGGGACTCCAGGGATCATCACGTGCACCTGCCCATCCTTCATCTGAGGTCAATGTCTTCTAGACTTAGGAGCAGTGGCAGAAAGTGCTGATCCATTGTGGCCATTTGCCACTTACATCTAACAGCACACAAATCCCTTCAAGGCGAAGACTGTTTCTGTTTCCATCTTTCCCTCCCTAGTGCCCAAAACAATTCCTGTCACAGAGTCAGCTCTTAGTCCATGCCTTTTGAAGGAATTACATTCAATGGTCCAAAAACTCTTCCCAACATCCAACTAATGTATTCTTTGCCCATTCTGTTTTATTCTGCCTATGGGACAGAAAATCTTTGTGTTTTGTGTTTTTAAAATTCCTCAACTTCTTTTTGTCTGAGACGGGAGACACCATTGTCACCCAGTCATCCAGTCAGTCACCAAGCACTTAGTAACTGCCTTGTATGGGCCTAGACCTTCCACAGTAATAACCCCTTGCTTTTAACTATTCCTTGTTGATTTACGAGATGTTCTCATCATAACTTAAAACTGCTAGGGTCTGGAAATAGAGGACCCGGCCTCCCAACCCACCAAGAATATGTATCTATTCTTCAGGGAAGACAATATGTACATAAATAATATAAAGCATTTATGTGGAACACATGGGGAATAATGTATAAAGAATGGAGACCATAAAGGCTCCTACCAAGCAGTTAGGAATGGATGGTACTTGGAGGTGAAGGAAGTCCATAAAGGCTTTGGGTCGTAGGAAGAGCTAGAATGGATTGAGGGTGGATTCTAAGAGATGGAGGCACATTTCAAGATGGAGAATGACCAATGCAGAGACCCCAAAATGAGAAATGGGGTGCTGTGTTCAAGGAACCAAAAGAGAGCCCTTCATACATCACCGACTCCTTCCTTCCTTTTGGAGGGAGAACTTGTATTTGATGAGATTATGACTTATTGGAAATATCTCTCATGCATTCTCTGTGTTCTCAACAAGCCTAGTTCCTTTGCCTTGATCAATTCAAGAACATTTCTATAACTAAACTCAATGGAGTGTGACTATGGCACAATCAAAATAAAATTCAAATATTCATTAGCCTCCCATCCATGTGAAGCACTGTGCTAGGCCCGGTGGCCAAAGCACCAGATTGGATATTGGAAAAGCTTGGTATAGTTGTTCCTCAGCAGCCATCTGACTTGCACGGAGTAGGCATTTTATAAACTAACTTGGAACTGAAAGATATTGTTTGACTTTGGGCAACTCCAATGACCTAATCAATTGCTAAATTTGTGCATTTAGAGAGACATCTGACTCCACCCAGTCACTGGGCTGCCATCCATACCTACCTTAAGGTTTAGTAATCTGGCCTAGGGCCTACATTACAGTGAGGAAAAGGGCTATTAGCTTTGTAGTGTCATGGATGGTCTAGAACCCAACTGCTAGATTTTGTTCTCCCTTTAATCCAAAGAACTTAAACCTCATCAAACTAAAATTGACACTAACATTGTCACAGATTCATCTCAGGACCGGCTACAGATGGAATTCTAAGGGAACACATTCATCTTATTCCCCTCCTTAAAACAAACAAACAAACAAACAAACAAAAACCAATACTATGAATTGACAACTCAGGAAAAATGAGGTCTGAAGAAAAAACTTTCCCCCAACATACATTCAACCAGTTTGGTTCCTTCCAAGAACCTGCCTAATCTTGCCGACAAAATCCCAGTAGGCAAATCAAGCATCCTCTCAGAATTGGGATGATCTTTTGAAGGGAGCTTGGGGAGGAGCATCCCAACTCCAGACTTTTCCTTTAAGCGAGGAGGAGTCACATAAAGAGAAAAGTAGTCACTGAAAAATTGCCGATTGAAAAAAAAATGATATTTTACCTGAGGACCAGATTTGTTTTTAAAGTTCTTCCTTTATAGAAGAATTTTGTGTGCTCTTTTGCATCAGGAGCCAAAAGGAAATTGTAACTTTGGAGTCAGCATTAGCTCCTTACACCTCTATGCTAAGCTCAGATACTGTAAGTACCCACCCTTCCTCTCATAATGTTACATTTTTCATGTATTCATCATAAAGGAGGCGCTTTGTAGGTTTGGCTGGAGCCAGTGAAAGGCCTCATTTTATATTTCCAAATGGCTTTTCAGTGCAGAAATAACAGGCACGATGTCAGAAAACTGGAGGGTTTTTTTTTTTAAGGTCCTCACTTGCCTGCAAATGAGGAGAAATTTACTTAAAACTCATTCAGTTGAGATGAGGCGCAAATGTCTGTCTTTGGGATTACACTATGTCTGGTCCATGTACACATCTAGTCCTTTCTTAAAAGAGTCAAGGGGAGAGAATGTGTTTCTAGGCTGCTCAGTTTGATCAATAATAATGAGGAGGACCACCGACCCACCTCGATGGCTTCAAGGCTTGAGAACAGTCTGCAAACATATTCATCTGATCAGGAAAGTAGGTCATACAGAGAATGTACAGGTTCCTTGAAGGCAAGAACTCTTGGGGTATCCTATTTTGTCTTGTAAACCTTGTCCCAGGGCTACAGTTAAGGCTTGAATAAATGCTTGGTGAGTGGATTCTTAATCTGCGTTTTGTAGGTATGGAAGCAGAAGTTGTGAGAGTAAAATAAATCATTGTAGGGACAGGAGGTTGTCAAATCTAACTGCTTCATTTGTGGAGCTGTTCAATGACTTGCCCAGGGTCATACAGCTAGAAATTATCTGAAACAACCTTCTCTATCACATCATGCAAGTAGCAGGACCAGGACTGCAAACTTTCCCTATGTTCTTTCCCGGGAATCCAGAGTATACAAATATCATCATCATCATCATCATTCCCTTTCTGAAACGTTAGAAAGTGTGCTTATAATTGCATTTAGAATCAAGACATCAATCTTTGCTGGTTCCCTTACCATATTTTAATCAACTCATATCAGGTCTTTAGGGTCCCCTTGATGGGTGAATCTATGCTATATTTATGCTACCTATGTGAATATTATGCTTTTTGACCTTGGAATAGGTTGAAAAAACTAACTTGGATTAAGTTTCAAGTTAGATCAGAGTTGCAAAAATTGAGACCCAAAGTTTCAAGTTGGCCCTTGCTGCCCAGACTTTGCCGGCATCCACCTAGACAGTCTGCCTCTTTGGCTCTAAAAGTCTCACCGCTCATCATTTATATTCCTCGGCACCGTCCTTTGGCTGCAGTTCCCAGCATCCTTCTCTCGCCCCCTCCCCTACTGGAATCCACTCACAGATGCTGGAAGGTGCAGTCAGCAAAGGTTCAGGTTACGGCTGGCGCTCTTATGGAAGGGTGGCGGTGGTTGGGGATGGAGGTGAGCTTTTTTGTGAAGCTGCAGGACCTCTTGCATGAGCCAGGATCACTCCAAAACACCTCAAGCGTGTGTGTATGTGTGTGTGTGTGTGTGTGTGTGTGTGTGTGTGTGTGTGTGTGTTGTGCTTCAGAATATTTTAGAAACATTTCCCAGATTTAATTGAGGTTTCTGGGAAGCCTTGCTGTGTTCTGCCTTGCAAAAAATAGAGGGTCGTTACCAGGAAGTCACAGTGCACCATATTTATCTGGTGAGTTATGAAAATAGCCAGTAATGGGACTAATGACTCAACATGGTATTTTCCAAACTGTGAGGTAATCTTTGGACTTTGCAAGATTATTACATTAAGTGTACTTTTTAGTCTGTCAGGAAAAAATAAAAAGCCTGTATTTTCACATTAGAATTCAACGAACATCTGCTGCGTATTGTAAATAACATATTTTGAAAAGTAACTGATGTATATTCAGCCCGCCTCCTTCCGCCTGCTCGATACAGCAGGCCCTCCACATCCAATATGCCTTGAGCATGGCATTTTTTCCAGCCTCCTGCTCCTTGGTGAGTCCCAGTTGTCCATGAGTTTGCCATTGCTGCTCAGCCTCTTAAATATCCCAAGCTGTGTCAAGTTTTCCATTTTGGACTTCACTGGAATTCCAAAGAGGCAACAGATCTGGGCTCCCTTGTGTTGGGGAGAGAGTCAGCATATGGCGGCATTCGAGCACGGGGTCTTCGTTCTACTTTCCAATGCGAATCAAAGGAGACGGGTCAATCCTTGGGAGTCCAGCAAAATGGAGCCGTTCTCCCGTTGGCTTGGCAAGGAGCCACTCACCCAAAGGCCTGGGAGTGAGTGACGGAGATCTCGGCCAGCCGTGTGGAAAATACTGTGGATGTCTTTCAGACAATGCAGCCCAATGGTATTTGTGCATTTAGCACAGGTCATTCACTGCCTGCTCTATACTGAGCACGATGTCCAGGGGATGCTCCGATGCAATCCTTCCTCGCTCTAAGAGCACGTGCTCTGTTCGAGTGTATGAGTGCAAGGAGGAGGACGGGGAAAAGTGCAAGTGATCGGCACCTATTGTGGAGAAGGCGCAGGGCTGGATCCTGCATGTACACCATCTGAAATCTAAGAGCACATATAGAAGTCTGAAATCTCAGAGCACATATAGAAGTCTAAAATCTAAGAGCACAGAGTCTAAAATCTAAGAGCACATATAGAAGTCTGAAATTTCAGAGCACATATAGTAGTCTAAAATCTCAGAGCACATATAGAAGTCTAAAATCTAAGAGCACAAAGTCTAAAATCTAAGAGCACATATAGAAGTCTGAAATCTCAGAGCACATATAGAAGTCTAAAATCTAAGAGCACATATAGAAGTCTAAAATCTCAGAGCACATATAGAAGTCTAAAATCTCAGAGAACATATAGAAGTCTGAAATCTAAGAGCCCATATAGAAGACTAAAATCTCAGAGCCCATATATAAGTCTAGAATCTAAGAGCACAAAATGTCTAAAATCTAAGAGCAAATATATGTTTAAAATCTTTTTTATTATAGCTTTTTATTTACAAGATATATGCATAGGTAATTTTTCAGCATTGACAGTTGCAAATCCTTTTGTTCCAATTTTTTCCCTCCTTCCCCCAGGTGGCAGGTTGATATGTCTAAAATCTAAGAGCACATATAAAGATTAAAATCTCAGAGCACATATAGAAGATTAAAATCTCAGAACACATATAGAAGACTAAAATCTCAGAACACATATAGAAGTCAAAATCTAAGCACATATAGAAGACTAAAATCTCAGAGCACATATTGAAGTCTAAAATCTAAGCACATATAGAAGATTAAAATCTCAGAGCACATATAGAAGACTAAAATCTCAGCACACATATAGAAGTTTAAAATCTCAGAGCACATATATAAGTCTAAAATCTGAATTCTAAACGTAATCTTTGGCTTTAAGGAGGTTGGATTCCATGTGGAAGATGAAGGGGCAATGAATAGACATATGAGAAAATACAACCTATATACAAAGCAATGATGAAGGAATGTATTTATTAAACAGTATTTAATTTGTTAAGTTTTGGAAATCCAAATCCGACTTGGAAAATCGGCCTTTGCCTTCAACAAGCTGATGTTGCTGACATTTTAGTTAATTAGTGTGTTGCGATCGTTTCAGGAGGGAGAGAACGAGAACATGGAAGGGGGTCAGGATGGGGCAGAGTGGCGAAGAGGCGGGCCTACAGGTCCAGAACTGGAGACAGGCTCAGTCCATCCACAGCCTCATTTCACACACAAGGAAACAGGAGCACAAATGCTGTGTGCTCTTCACTCTGGGGCATTGATTTATTTGCGAGGCAGCTCTCTCCATTCCCCCATCGCTAAATCCGGCCCCCCTCGTAGGGTTTAGAAAATGCATTCCATTCTGTCCCCAGCTCCTTCTCAGGTTTTGCTTGTTAGTACACTTTCCTTTGCAGAATAAGCACCAGATGTCTCCTCAGGGAACTTGTTTTCGGGAGATTCCTGGCCCATTTATGTCGGCTCTCGAGGCCCGCTTAGCAAAGGGTCGAGTTCAGATAATGAGCACGACCAGGGGAAGAGTTTACCTGAACCGACTTTCCAAAGCGCTTCCCTTCCATCCTGCTCATTATTCAATCAGACAGTGGTTGAAATGGCCAGCCCCGGGGAGTGGGGGCCGCTGCCCAGACACGGCTCTCGTGGGGGATCGCGGGGGCCAAAGGATGGCCGGCCTGATCGGCCCCACTCTGGCCACCCTCGCAGAGCCCAGCCCCGATACTGCGGGCCTTGTTATCGGGAAGGAACCCAATGCACCCAAGCATCTGCTGACTGATCTCCCTCTTGGCAGGGTCGGAGCAGGCCGGGGATTGGGAAAGGGAGGGAGGGAGTGTTGTGTGTGATTGTGTGTGTGTGAGTGTCTGTGTCTGTGTGGTGGTTGACTTTGATTTTTTCATTAACTGCTCACCTGTATCAGAAGGGTCCCACTGATATGTGTATCCTTTGAAATGGCCGAGATCATGGTCTTCTAAACTGTTTTTCCATCTTTGGCTGTCCTCTCTTTTTCCCCTCTCCCCTTTCTTCTCCCCCTCCTCATTTCTTGCTCTCCTCTTTTCCCTTCCCTCCCTCCTTCTTTGTCTCATTCTTTCATCTCTTTTCCCCCTTTCTTCTCTTCTCCCCTTCCCCTCTTTTCTCCTTTTCCATCTCTTTTCCTCTCCTTCTCTCTCTTCTCCCTCCTTCCTTCTCTTTTTCTCCTTCCTTTCTCTTCTCCCCTATTCCCTTCTCTTCTCCCTCATTCTCTTCTCTCTCATTCCCTTCTCTTCTCTCCCCTTCTTTTCTCTTGTCCCTCCTTCCCTTCTCTTCCCCCCTTCCCTTCTCTTATCACTTTCTTTCTCTTCTCCCCTTCCCTCCTCTTCTTCCTCTTCCTTTTCTTCTCCCCTCCCACTAAGCTCCCTTCCTTCTGCTCTTTCTACTCTTTCTTCCTTTCCACATCAGTATGTTTAGAATCCCATTTGCCTTTCTTATCCACCATGTTCCTTCCTGTCCTTCTAGGCCTTTGGACTTCCTCTCATACACAACAGAGAGCCGATAAGCCAGGGATGCTTCCCATCATGTAGCCCCTCAAATCCAGAAGTGACCCCTCTCTTGTCCCTCCCCAGCCCATGTGCCTCCTCAGTGCCCCTCATTTGGTGGAGGGCATCCCCCCAGCCTGGGCTCACAGCCTCTGCCTCATCCCCCACTCTTCTAAGCGCCCTTCCTGGACCCCCCACCTCAGCCCTTCCCAGCTCTCCTGCAGACGCCTCTCGTGACTTAGGACTCTCCACAAAAGGCTTTTGGCCATCTCTGCCCTGTCGAGGGCCATCCCCGGCCTGGGAGTGCTCCCTGCTCCCTCTGGACTCCTTGCTTTCGTTAAAGTTCCGCCCATTTGCTTCGGGAGGATGAGGATGTGCTAAGAAGCAGGTGCAAGAAGATGGGAAGTCATTGGAGTCAGGGCTAAGTGCGGGCAGGAGGCGCCTGCTCTGGGGAGGGCTGGGGGCTCGGGCTGTAGACACGTACCTGATACATGTTTTCTAAACATATCTGGGGGGGTGCACGTACCTGCTGATGGGTGGGCACACTTATAGACATCTATACACATGTTAATATAGACACATGTGTGTGTTGTGTTGTGAAACATCCGTCTGTAATGGTCCTTGACTCTGAGAAGCTTAGAGCCCCCTTAGAAGCTGTGGGAGGGGGATTCCCATAGGAGCCCTTTCCTTCTCCCTCCAGCTTTTAGCACCCTCATCCTCCCTGAAATCACTTATATGGGTTTATATGGTATCTGCCAATAGACTCTAAGTTCCTCGAGGGTAACTGCAATTTTATTTTTATATTTTACCCCATCATTTAGCACTGTTCTTGCCACATTGTAATGACTTAATAACTGCTTGTCGACTGGATAATGGATTCAATCTTAGCTGTTTAATATTAAGTTGGACATTTTTATCATCAAACCCACCACCCCTTTTCTCTTACGCATTCATGCTGCTGTTTGGTCATGTCCAGCTTTCCCTGACCCCATTTCGGGTTTTCTTGGCAGAGACACTGGGAGGGGTTGGCCATTTCCTTCTCCAGCTCATTTTATAGAAGAGGAAACTGAGGCACACGGAGTGAAGTGACTTGCTCAGGGTCGCTCAGCTAGGAAGTTTCTGGGGCTGGATTTGAACTCTAAGCCTGATTCTTTCTCCCAAGCCATCTGGCTGCTCCGGTGTACTCTTTAACCTGAATCACAGAGAGGGTGAGTTTTGGCTAATTAGAGCACGGTCCTTATTCTCCTTGATATCTCCCCAGGAAAGGAGAAGCAAAGGCTAGGGGCCTGCTTTGTTCTCTTCACACTCGGTTTAATGAGTCGCCTTGTTAGCTATAATTACAAAGTACCTGTCTCCCTAGCTTCTGTGACCATTGCTTTCGGAAGAAGTGATGCTTTGTAGCTTGTTAGTCAAAGGATGTGTGTATGTCATGGATTATTGGGCATTAGCAAACCCCCAACATGCCCTGTGCGTGTGTTTTATAAATGGAGACCTCTCCAAGGAACCAGTAGCATGGCCTTCATTTCTCTGGATTTCAAAAACTACGACATGGGGTGATCCTAATTCTTATCCCAGCAGGGGATGCGGTGTTATGGTGCAGAGAAAAGGACATGGGTTCAATTCTCTCCTCTGCCGGTTTTACCTATGTGCCCTTGGACAAATGGACCTCTGGACATCTGTGTAAGATGAAGGGGGTTGAGCTCAGCGGCTTCTAAGGTTTCTTTCATCTCTAAATGAGTAAATGATCTGTTTCCCTTTTAGTCCCGAGTCTGAGTCAAAATCCCCTTCACTTTCTTCCTTCGAAACCAGTAGCCACTGATTTCATTTCCCTCGCCTCCATTTCCTCATCTGCTAAATGAGGAGTTTGGACTAGATCTTGATCTGTAGATGTCTCCTCCATCTCTTAAGTTTTGTTAGCTTCGATATTAATCAAAGAGAGTTTACTGAAAGAGATCATGTTCCCAAACTGGATCTTTTTTATTTTTCTTCTTTTTTTGGCCACCAGCTTTTCCTCTCAAAGACTCTTTCTCCCTGGTAGAGACCTAAAGCAGAGCATCATCTTCAGATCTGCTTTTTAGAATGTTTCCCACATGGAGACACAAATGGAAGAAGGGAATGTCGAAACGAACGTGTCTTGGCATCCTTCATTTCCTGCCAAAGAATAACCATGAAAAACATGAGCTCGCATTCTCCTTTTTCCTCTATGTCACTTATTGACTATGTTAGCTGCTAAGGCTCCTAATGCTTCCCTCATTCTCTGAATGCTCCTCTAATACCTTTGAAAAAATGATTTATTCAGGCAAGGCATGTATTCTAGGAATGAGTTCCCATGCCTTACAGTGGTTGGTTTTGTCCATCTCTAAAGCCAGTGATAAATCAGACCCCTGTGAAAGAGACTTGATGGTTCTGTTTAATTAGCCTTGGAAAAAGTCCATAATTGGAGATTTCAGAGTTATCTTTGGGATCATCCAATCTCATCCTTTCATTTCATGGGGAACTAAATGGAGTTCTAGGAAAAGGAAGGACTTGCCCAATGTCACAGAACTAGCTAATGGTGGAGCGATCCTAGAACCCAGGTTTCTAGGCTTTCAGTACAATATTTTTATTTTTTTTAATTTTGAATTACACATTTCAGCACCAATTTACACAGGCATTTCATTATACCAAAAAATATGTCATATGAAACAGTATGCTTAGAGGGGTTTTAACATGGTAGTAAAAAAAATTACCCTTTTAATATCCCCATTCAGACCTTTTTTGTTTATCTTATTCTATGCAGTTTTTAAAAATTAATGCTCTTTTCTTTTATTTCTCACCTCCTGGTATTTCATGCCTTCCCCGGATAGAAGCCCTCCCTTGTAACAGATGAGTACAGGCATTCAACATTTTAGTCATATCTTAAAATATATTTCTTTTTCTTTATCTCCAAGCTCAGTGTTCTTAATCTTGGGTCTATAAACTTGTGTGACAGATAGATGGAAGAAAGGATAGATGAACAGATAAAACAGATAGATAGAAATATAACTATTTATATAAAGTGCAGAGATGATATAGGTAATATAGATATTATGGATAAATAGAATGCTGATGTAGGAGTTAGAAAGACCTGAGTTCAGATGTTACTTAGACACTAACTGTGTGATCCTGACCAAGTCACTTCATCCCGTGTGCCTGGAGTTACTCATCTGTCAAATGAGCTAGAGGAGGAAATGGCAGATCACTCCAGGACCTTTATCAAGACAGCCTTAAGTGGAGTCACGAATGGTAGAACATGACTGAAACAACCGAACAGTAAAAAGTATAGATGCTATAGATAAAATAGATAATTGTATTTGATTTAGTTATATATAATATATATACAACTTAATATATTTTATACACATATATATGTGCATATGTATCTATATAAACATATTCACATATATATTTATTTATATACATATATAACTTGATTTGCTTTACTTTGTCATTTTATGAATTTATTAATTTAAAAACATCACTCTCAGATGGAGTCCTTAGGCTTCATCAGACTTTCACATAATACAAAAAAAGGTTCCATACCCTCACTTCTCTGCCATACACATTGCCTTCATGATGACCTTTCCAGTAGCCTTTAATTATTATTTTTGTGTGTGTGTGAGTCAATCAGGAGTAAGTGGCTTGCCCAGGGTCACACTAGTAGTGTCAAGTGTCAAATGACTAAGGCGAGATTTGACCTTAGAGCACATTATCTACTGTACCACCTACTGCCCCTCCAGCAGCCTTCAAGCAGTTCAAGCATTTGGCCCTCATTTTATGCATCCACCTGGATAAGAGATTCTAGAAGCTTGGAACTAGATCATGTACTAGGATTCCTTCATGGAGTCAGCATCATAATCACTCATATTTCTGACATTTCATGATGACATTATTTCATGTCACCTTCTTTAGCCAAAGATATTGACGATGATCTGGTCCCGCACCCTTTTTTTAATGGAGATGAGGAAATTTGAAATACTATTCCTTCTGCTTAAAATGATCACTTTCTCTTAGAATTCATCTCTTCCTTAAAAGATCAACTCCGCTGCCATTTCCTGTAAGAAGCCTTTTCTATTTCCTCCAGTTATTATCCCCCTATCTCCATCTTCTATTTATGTTAGAATTTTTAAAATCTACTTATCTGTATGCATATGAGATCCTTGAGAATAAGGAAACTTTTGTATCTATATCACCTATAAGAATGACCAATAGGTGCTAAATTAAGTGCTTTTTGAATTTAGTTAAATTGAGGGGTATGTTTTGATGCCCAAGAACAGCAGAGTCCCTAATTGAAAGGGTTTTCCATTAGCATGCAAACCTTCTTATTCCTAGTCCAAAGCCCACATATGCCTCTGTCCTTTGCATACCACATTGAATTTGAAAATGGTGTGCCTTCTTTCCTTCCTGAACTAGCGACGCCCCTCCGGGTGACCTTTGCAGCTATCCTAAATGTCAGCTGTTTAATAGAATTAGTCAAGGATTCCACTGGATAGACCCATTGAATCTCAAATTCACAAGGGACCTTAAAAGTCATCTACCATGACAAACTGCCATCCAGCCTCTGATTAAAATCATCCATTTAGAGAAATCCCACTACCTCTTGAAGAAGTCCCTTTCATTTTTGGATACTTAAAATGGTTAGAAATCTTTTCTTTACATTAAGTCTAAAACTGTCCTCTTTTTTTCATTTCCATAGACATGCTTTTTAGAGCTAGTCACAACAAATCTGATTTCTTTTATAGGTGACAGTTTTTCAAGTACTTGATTATAGCTATCATATTTTCCCCTAACTCTTCTCTTCTCCAGGCTAAATATCCCCACTTCCTTCAAGTAGTCTTTGCATGATATTCTCTCTGGATCCCTCAGCATTCTATTTGACCTTCTCTTGAATCACACCAGTTTTTCCAAAATCTGTCCTAAAATACGGTGTCATACATGGTACTGGACCCGAGGGCTGACTAGAGGAAGATAGAGTAGAATTATAACTTCTCTTGTTTTAGATAATCTATTTTTATCTATGCAACCTAAAATTTATTATGTGTTACAATCTCTGCAGTAGACTGATTTTTGTTATTGTTGTCATGACCAAGCCACGGTATAGCCAAAACAACAGATTATATATATAATGCGAGCTTAACTTGTGGAGGCTTACCATAAAGTTGATGTCTATGTATATTCTGTTCAGTCTCTTCCATCATGTCAACTCTTTGCGGTCCCATTTTGGGTTTTCTTGGCAGAGATACTGGAGTGGTTTGCCATTTCCTTCTCCATCCCATTTTATAGATCAGGAAAATGAGACAACAGGATGAAGTGACGTGTCCAGGGCCACACAGCTAATGAGGCTAGATTTTAATTTGGAAAGATGAGAGTTTCTAACTTCAGGTCCAGAACTCTATCCAAGGAACCACCTAGTTGCTGTGTTTACACTTACTTGGACTAATTCAACAATCTTTGTTTCTTTTACCCCATTTCTTCTGCCTCTATAGATATATTTGGGACTATGAGTCCAGATAAAGTGATTTTACTATCCTGAGAGTGTATATTTATGTAGGAGGAGGAATTATTATAAACATTTTTGCAGATTTTATCCATTTTTTTCTATTTGTTGTTCTATTTCCACTTTAAAATTTCTTCCTGATGACTTTGCTTAATTAAATCACTCGATTTTTTTTAAACTGCTTTATCGTCATCTGCTTCTCTTTCCGTTATGTTAGTAATCTTCTATCCTCCTCCTCTAGAAAACAGATTTTGCAAATGAGTTTATAATTTAATTTGTCTTTGTTGTTACTTATCTTCTCTGTGTGAGTATCTCTGAAAGGGAAAGTAATTCTGGCAGGTAATTTCTAGATTCTTTTGTTTCTTTGTTATGGCAGTTGCATTATTTGGGCTTAGCTTCTACAGTAAATTGTGATAGCCTATTTCTATATCCTTTCTTTTGTCCATTACCCAATTTTACAAATTATTTTGATAGGTCATGACAAGTTGATTATATTTCACTCACCCTACCTATTTAATACTGTAGGATTATTACTGTGGAGTTAATCTTTGCTATAATGAATCAATAGTCCACATGTATAGGACTGATTCACTCACATCAATAACTAATCATTTTCTATCTCTTGACATATAATCAGTTATTTTAATATTATTTGTTATTCACCATATCTAAAGTTGACTAGTTGTTTTCTCAAAGAAAATATTAATGATATATAGGAATGAGGTTTCTATTAGTTTATACTTTATACTTCACTGATTTCTGTCATTCCTTTATCCTAATCCATGTTTTATGACATATTTCTTGTCATTCTTACCTATTCTCTTTTCCATAGAAGTAACTGAATACCGGAGTAGACAGTTATTTAATCTAGATGGCCTTAGCAAGTTCTTTGTAGAATTTCTTAATCTCTTCACTTTCTGCCATTGATTTTGGTGTATGAGTTGCAATTATTTTAATGGTGATCTTTTTTTCAATTATTTATTATGAGCCCCACAATGTGAGGTAACCAAATATCCCCTGGCATTTTTCTTGTTGCCTTTGATATACATCATAAAAGCATCTCAGCCAGCTACTTGATTTGCCATGCCATTTCCTTTGCACACAGATTACTTCTTTCACCTAATTTTATTTGTGATAAGGATGCCAAGAAGGATTGAATGTATTTCCTCTTGCAGCATGTTTACTCTTTGGCCTTGAAATGAGGATCTCACATTCAGAGAATCCACAGCCTAGTTGAATCTCATAGTCACTAAAAACTGTTATTTTGGTATCTTAAATAGACACCATGATTACAACAATAATTTATAAACATGTATTTATAGAGCACTTAAAGTCTGGCAAAGCACTTTGCATTCATTATCTCCTTTATTGGGCAGATTCCAAAGGAGAAAAGTGAATCCAAGAGAGGTAAGTGACTTGGCTGTGGTCACAATTAAATGTAAAAGGCAGCTTTCGAACCCAAGCAGTCACAAGTAAATATAAAAGGCAGGTTTCGAACCCCAGCCTTTGGGAACTGGGTCTACCACTCTGCCTTCTATTCCTCTTCAAGTTTACCAGGAAGTTTTTTTGTTTCTTTCTTTCTTTCATACTCTGGGTAACTGTTTAAAAGTCTATAGTCTTGGATGTTGGCCATGGGGATGGCAAGGAGGGGATAGAGATCACAGTAACCAGAGAGACTCTAAGGCTTTGTAAGGCTGAGCAGGGATTCAGGTCCACGGACGCGCGGTGGCGGGTCCTCGAGTACGGCACCTGGAGTTAGAGGAATCCATTTAATAGTAATGGGCCAACCAGACCCCAATTCTGGGACTCAGTCGGCTGGAGCCGGTCCCACCAGCCAAAGGGAAAAGCAGACCGTTCTTTGTATAAAGACTTTCCACCCAGGTCCTTGATCCATTTGAAACCTTTTTACGTACGCCTTGACCTGATGGGGCTTAATGTGGGGTATTACAGATCATTACAGTACTTTGGGGCCTTTTGCTTTTCCCCAAGTTCTGGGCATCCTTACTGCATTTTGTCATCTCCCGCGGGGTAAATTGCACATTCCATTTGTAGAAGCACCATCAGGGTGCCTGGCAATCGGCACTTTATCCCCTTAACAATAGAAAAACAAAATGATCCTAAAACCAAAGGGAGGGGAGACCTCTGTGTCCTTCCTTGAAGCAGAGAACTTCCCACAGAGGTACATTTATGCCAGCGAGAAGATGGGTTGCCTGTTAATCAGCCGCCATCATCCCCATCACTGACGCCATTTGGACAAGCATCTATGTGAACGAACTAACATCTCTCTTATCGCTCTCCTCATAAGTAAATTCTATGACTACCATTACCTGCGGAATCAGTTTAAAAACTTCACTTGTTTATATTTAAAATCTCTATAACCTTTCTCAACCTACCTTTCCTGCCTTATTATATAATGTGACCCAGAATTTTGAGCTTAAAATTGCATTAATAATATTACAGCATCTTGGATTTTGTACCCTTTCACGACAGAACCTCCAAACTGGCTTTCTTACAGTTCCACATACCTCATGTACCAAAATTTCATTATCTCCTTACCTTTACCTTTTAGAATCCAGATTTCTTTCAGAAATCAGGTCTATCCCCACCTTCCATGTGACATCTTTACTATTTATTTAAACTCGTTGTTAATAGCACCTCCCCTTTCCTTCTCCAGTTACCTTGCATCTTATTTTGTGAATCTATTTTATATCTGTACAGTTTGTCTCCCCTCTTTGTTTCAGAGCTGGGATGCTCCATTGTGCTTTTTGAATCCTGAGTACAAAGCATAGTGCTCAGCATATATGCAGTGTATAAAAAATGCTTATGGCTCTCTTTGCCTTGAAGTAATGTGATGAAAAGAATAAAATCTCAGAAAAATAACTGTAATACTGTAGCTCATATTTAGCTTGCACTTTAAGGAAGGCAAAGTGCTTTGCAAATGTTATCTCATTTGGTCCTCATTATAACCCTCCAAGGAGGTGCTATTGTGATCCCCATTTTATAGATGAGAAAACTGAGATATCTAGAGATTAGTTAAGTGATTTACCAAAGGTCACATGTTATTAAGTATCTGAAGTCAAATTGGAAGACCAGGCTCAGCTCTCTATCCACTGTATAACCTGACTGCCTCACCCACTCTTAATTGTGTTTTGGAGGAGGATATTTGTCAAGACAATGATTCCCAATTTTTTTGAGGGGGAAATTAACAGTCTAGGTAATAATAACATTTATTTTTATTATATTTCTTTGTAAAGCTTTGTAAAATACTTTAGACAAATTATCTCATTTGAGCCTTATAAATAGGCTGTAAGATTTGTGCTATCATTATTATTCCCATTTTACATTTAAAGAAAGCAAGAGTGAGAGAAACAAAGGCTACACAGCTATTTTCTAATGTAAGATTTTATTTCAGTTATCCTTGGTTCCCAATCTAGTATTCTCTACACAATGCTATCTGACTTTTATTTATTTATTTGTTTGTTTTTTGCTGAGGCAATTGGGGTTAAGTGACTTGCCCAGGGCCACAGAGCCAGGAAATTTAAGTGTCTCAGGTCAGATTTGAACTCAGGTCCTCTTGACTTCAGGACTGGTACTCTATCCACTGCTCCATCTAGCTGCCCCCTGTCATCTGACTTTTAAATTTAATTCAAATTAGTTTAAAATTTTAATTTTAAAAATGTAAAGAAAAATATCCAAAACTACTTGAATATTGGTCAAGAGCGGGCTATGTTCAGGACCGATTTCTTGGATGGTGTCATTCATTCCCGATGCAGACCTCCACTTCTCCAGCACTGATTAGAGCTGCCTTCCACCACTGCTGCAGCCAACAAATAATGCATCCCACGAATGCCCTGAAGATGAACCTCTTCCCCCTTACTCAGAGTAGTCTTTGCATGAGGTGAGACATACGTAGTCAATGCTGGGATAGATCCAATGGGACCTACCAGATCATGCCCTCAGAAAGACCTGGCTTGACCCCATCTCTCAGTAGAGCCGAGCAGTTGGACTTGACGAGACGATAAAGAAAATGTAAAATAATCATGGCTACCCTCGAGGAGTTTACTGTCTAATTAAATGGGATAGTTATACATATTTTTTAAAAAATTAGTCAACAACACATTTTTAATAAACTTCTATCTAAGATACAAAGAAGGTCTTTGACTTACGAATACATGACCAGATGACTCCATTTGAATGAATGTTTGGAGATTTGCAATCCCCACCTGAGATCTCCCTTTGGGGGTTTAGCTGAACTGATTTCTCATCTCAATCTCTCTAAGTAAGAAACCTACAGCTGTACTTTTTCTTATTCAGATTTAGAGCATCTTGGATTTTGTACCTTTTTAGTACAGTACCTCCAAACTGGATTTCTTACAGTTCCACACACATACCTCATATACCAACATTTCACTATCCCTTTTGTCTTTGCCTTTAGGCAGCAAGGATAGAGTTCTAGGCCTGGAGTCGAGAACATTCATCTTTCTGAGTTCAAACCCCACCTCAGACATTTGCTAGCTAGGTGACCTCAGCAAGTCACTTCACCCTGTTTACCTCAATTTCCTCATCTGTAAAATGAGTTGGAAGAAGGAAATTCCAAACCATTCCAGTATATTTGCCAAGAGAATCCCAAATGGAATTGTGAAGAGTTAAATGTGATTGAAAGGTTCTTTAGGACCCCAAAAATTTTGATTGAAAGTTGAAAGGGAACATTGGGATCTAGTTCTTTCCTCTTTGTAGGTTGGGTCCAGAACGAAGCAGTGACTAACTCATAAACACACAGGTAGAACGAGGCAGAACCAGGATTTAAATTGGGTCTTTTATAGACAAACATTTACTCATACATTTTTGTGTCCCCCACACATGGTAGAGTGCCCGGCACAGAGTAGATATTTCATACGTGTTTGGTGATCAGTAAGTTGATTCATATGCAGAATGAACAATTTATAGATTCCAAAGATCATCTTTTCCTTTTTGCTCTTCCCATTGTTTGTTCCTTGATTCCCTTCTTCCTTCCTTTTCCAGGCAGATTCTTAGGGAAGAAGTATTCCTGAAATCCCAACTAGCATCTTCTCACGCAATTTTCCATGGAAAATGTACAGTAGTGCTTTTGAGGGTCTTGTGCAAATGATACCAATCAGATTCTTTGTGGACTGGCCTGGGAAAGCTGCCTGCCATGACCTTTAAGAAATGATAGTGGTTTTTATAGAAAAACATGACTCGGGTTCCAAACACTTAGGCCCGTTTGTAAGATAATAGGGCTGTTACCTATTTGTACCTTGTGTCTATTCCCTCGGTGGTACTTGAGGAAGGGAGAATTGCAGCAACTGAAAATTAGTGATTGTGATGTATTCTTAGGATCATGAATCCAGAGCTAGTTTAAGGAAGAAAGGAAAGAAGCATTTATTAAGCACCCAGTATGTGCTTAAACACTTGGAATTCTTTGATCTGACCATCACATAATGCTGAAACATAGGTAGCATAATTCCTCCCATTTTACTAATCAGGCAAACAGAGATTGAATGATTTGCTCAGGTCACTCGCTAATAAGTGCTTTGGGCAGAATTTAAATTCGATTCTTCTTGACTCCTGGCCTAATTCTCTGTCTACTCTCAAACTGGACTTGAGGAAAGGATAAAGAAAGTAAAATGCCCTGCCTGCCCTCAAGGAGCTTACATTCTAATTACATCATACAGATATAAATATACCAAAAAATGTCAGGAACACATTTTTAAAAATTTTTTATTTAAGATATATAGACAAGTTTTGACCTATGAACATGACCAGATGCCCTGACAAGGCTTACAACTTCA
Organism: Antechinus flavipes; assembly: GCF_016432865.1. Lineage (NCBI taxonomy): Eukaryota > Metazoa > Chordata > Mammalia > Dasyuromorphia > Dasyuridae > Antechinus > Antechinus flavipes. The sequence goes on from NC_067401.1 coordinate 21,184,999, forward strand.
AATACATCGGGGATAGCTGTTCTGAACCTCTGTTCTGAATCTCATTTCTTCCCCTCCCTACCCCCAAATTATACTGCCATCCAGAGTCCCTGCTAAATACACTGTTGGCTTTGTATGGTGGGGTATTCTCTGACTGTGTGTGTGTCTCTCTTTCTGTGTGTCTGTCTCTTTCTCTCTGCCTCTCTTTGTCCTAATCTCTGTGTTTCTCTGTCTCTATCTCTGTTTCTGTGTGTGTGTCTCTCTGTGTCTCTGTCTCTTTCTCTCTATGACTATCTCTGTCTGTGTGTGTGTGTGTGTCTCTCTCTCACTCTCTTACTCTGTGTCTGTTTCTCTGTGTATGTCTCTCTGTCTCTCTCCCCTTCTTTTTCTTTAGGGGTATGAAGGGGGATGGGCAGGGATGAGGGTCCTGGCTCATCATTCTGAACAAACTGAAAAACAGCAGGGCCTTTCTCCCGTCAGACCCATCTTGTGTCTGCTCCATGTCTGCCTGCCTTGGCCAAGAATCTGCATTTGGCTGTCTTTCCATGAATGTAAAACATCTGAAAGATAAACCAGCCATCTCTCCCTCCCCCACTCCCCCCAACCATGTGTTTCCCTTTCATCCTTCCAGGACGATGGTTCTCCTACCTACCCCCCACCTCCTTTCCAGGAAAACAACCACCAAAAAAAATGGCTTTGGGGTAGCAGGGAAACATTCTTGTAGTTCTCCAAAGAGCCTTGTTTCCATGAGAAACAGTGCATTATACCTGAAAGGAATAAATAAGGAGGAGCTCCTCATGGTGCGTTTTGATGAAAAATTCATCGCAGCCTTGTTTCTGGCCTGGCTAGTTTGGGTCCTCTTAAGCCATGTGGAGGTTCTGAACTCTTTCTGCTGCTACTTTTGTATTAAGAGAGAGCTTTTGGAACAAGATCAAAGGCATCTGAGTGTTAGCCTGATGTCTCAAAGTACTGATTGGATGTGGGAGGTGCTGGAGGAGGGAGGATTTTTTGTTGGAAACTTTCACACTCCTACCTCACAAATGAAGAATTGAAGAGAAATTAGTGGCCCCAGTCTTTTGCTCTTGTAATGTTTAAGCCCCCCCAAAATTATTGCGCTGGGTTCCCCCCCACCATACTTTTTTCCTTGTTAGGAAGCCAGCACTAGGCAGAATGTCATCATTAGCCTTCTTGGGGGTGGAAAATGGAAGGCTCTAAGCTTCTTGCCCATTTTTTTCTTTTTCCAGGTAAGGAGACTTTCTTATAGCCCGCCTGCACCATTCTAGCGTTCAGTCCAAATGTCATGGCTCTAATCGGCTCCATCACATTATCCCCATCCTCAGTGCTCTTATCTCTTTGGCTTTACACTCCCTAGTCCCTTTCATAAAATTCCATAGAACATTCGAGCTAGAAAAGACTTTGGGGTTCACATCTTCCCAGACAGAAGCCGGCTAGCCTTCTGCTCTCCCTTTCCCAAAGAAGGAAACCAAACTCCTGAGAGTGGCTAGAAGAAGGCCTTTGTTTAGTTCCGGAACCAGAATCAGCACAGACTTATAAAAATCCCACTTGCTATTTGGCGGCACCGGGCTCTGCTTTGGGGATACAGAGACAGGAAGGTGGTGACTCCCGCTGTCGGGGAGCTCACATTCCATCCCAAGGCACACCTTCTACGGGGCTTTGTTGCTATTTAGCCCAGTGTAGTGAGAAAAGGTCCAGCTTTAGTAAGGTCGAGAAAAATGGGATTCAAGATGTCACCTCTAACACCTCTGGGACCCTGGCAGTTACATTAGCTCTCAGGTCTCCAGGAAACTCAGTAAATGTGATGTGAACGGTTTCAGTCTCGTATGGCACTAGGTACCTAGTGGGAGCTTAATAAATGCTTATTCACTCGTAAGGATGGGAGTTCCCTACACGGAACTCAGTATTCCAGATTCCATTCATATATATATATATATATATATATATATATATGTGTGTGTGTGTGTGTATGTGTGTGTGTATGTGTGTGTATAGATATGTATACAGAGGTGTGTATAAGTATTCATATATATACACATACATATATACACACACAGATGTGTCTATATCACAATTCCAGATTCTATTCTCATATACATATATATACACAGACACAGAGGGTGTATAAGTATTCACACACATTCATATACACATTCACACACGTATGGCAGTATGTATTTGTGTGTATCTATGTCTATGTACACATATGCATACACACACATACATATACTCATACAGACAGATGGGAATGGGGAGACACTATATATTCCCTTTATAACTACATTGTAAATCCCCTCAAGAGTAGTACCTAGGTCTGGCCAAATGACTGATAGGTCATAAGTTCTTAATAAAATCCTATTTCTGTCTTCCTTGTTTTTTCTAAAAACACACATCTGTGCTTTCTTATTCTTGCATTGCAGCGATTCTCTTAACAACAACAAAAACCCAGCAAGCGTTTATTAAGTACCTGCTACATACAGAGCCAGATATTCCACTAAGTGCTTGAAATACAAAGGCAAAAATGAAATAATTCTTGCCCTCGAGGAGCGTACCTGGTATTGAAATTCCCTTGGACGTAAATCTCTTTCCTAAACCCTTTTTTGCTGTCCTTGGGTCACTATCTCATTTCAGAACCACCTTCCAGAGAAATACCCAGTTATAGCTTTTGTTCCTGTGAGACTTACAGCATCTTTGAGCTTCCTCGGTGACCCAGTGGAGGTGGCACTGTGTGGTGGAAAGAGCACTAGACTGGACCCTGACAGAATTTCCTGTCCTGGTTCTGGGGTTTCTTGGAAAATGCGCCTAAGTGGATCAGGTCATTTTCCCTAGAACCTATTCTTGAGGAAAGAGAGGGTTGATCTTTGTCTCATCCCCACGGTCTAGCCCAGCGCCGCCCCGTGTTAGCCCTTAAGAAATGCTTGCTTATTTTGTGTTGCACTAGAAAGCTCACTGGCTCCAGAATGGGCGAGCCTGGATTCGAGTCTCACCTCTTGCATTGCACAGGGCACTTCACCTTTCTGGGCCTGTGTCACACGACGGCCCCTTTCCTTTGCCGTTAGTGGGTCCTGTGATTGACTGTTCAGAATGGCAGCCGCCAGCCCGCTCCCCCTGCCCCCCGTGGCCACGGCACAGAAGGACACTGGCCTGCTCTCCCACTCTGAGCATCCCAGACCCTCCAGCACGGCTGGGGATGAAGTTTCCCAATCCGTCTTGGCTGCCACCTGCTCTTGGAGGCGAGGAAATGATGCAGCTTGGAAGGGGAGGAGGGGGAGCAGCCGCCATGCAAGTGCCCGCCCATCCACAAAAAGAAATTAGAATCCTCTTTAGGGGAACATGAATGGATGGTGGGTTTTTTTTACAAAGAGAGGCAGGAGCGAGAGGGTGCCAGAGGTAGCATTGTATCCTGTGAAACTATATTTATATGCCAAGACAAGCAATTGATGTCGTTTTCTAAAATATAGTAAACACCCCCCTCCGTGCCCTTCTTTTGAATGTCAGTCAGAATTCAGAATGATGAAATTTTACAGTATTCTTGGCTCGGAGGGCTTCCCACTGGGAGCAGATGCCATCCCTGTCTTCATAGACTCAGAGAAAGTCCTGACATGTTTCATGGCGTTTCTACGTGGAAGTCTATGAAATGGAAAAAGAAAACAGCGTTTTCTGTCAACCTGTCACTGATATAAGCTTTTACATTCCATCAGAATGACTAAACTTTAGAGTTACTTCTTCGGGGCTGAGTATATCTGAGAACTCCCAAGTGTTATCAGATTGATAGAGTCCCAGCATTTGATAGAAGGCCCAGGCATTCTGTGGCTCTGTATTAAAAATTCATTCAGATACTCGATAAAGCGTGGATGACAAAAAGTGCGAAATGGAATCAGGGAGAGTGAATTTCTCCATGCTTTATTGCCCTTGATTTCTCGACACAAAATAAATAGACAGAATGGACGAAAATCTCTTCTTTATGAAGGTGGGATCTTGGCAGCCGGAGACCCCTCATAAAGATTCTCTCTGTGGCACACACCTTGGCAACGCTCAAAGTTGGATGCGATGAAAATTTATTGCCGGGGTGTGGGTGTCCATATTTCAGAGCTGAGCGAATATGCAGGGACTGCTTTTATGAGGTTACTGATGGATGTGCTCTTGAGGAGACACACACACACACACACACAAGCACTCACACACACACAAATTTCTTCAGATTGTGTGTTTTGGGTTTGTTGTGCTGTGGCGGTTGTGATCTCCTCCCTGAAGGGATGAGAAGATAAAACACCTTTTTCCCTCTTACTCCTATATAAACCACAACCACCCCAGCTTTCCTCTGAAGGAAAAATATATTCAGAAGCAAGACGCCAGCTTGCTTGTATTTTTTGCCTTCCTCCTCCCCTCTCTGGCTCCTTCCCATTTTCTCTGCTTCCCCTCACCTGTCATCCCCACATTTTCAGAAAAGACAGGGTTGAGATCCCGCCTCGAGGTCCCCCCTCCCCCTGATTTCCCCCCCTAAAATCACAGGACAGGACGCCTCATTGGTTTCAGATATTAACTTCTGTGCTAAAAGCCCAGTTGGAGCTGGTGTGACAAATGGATTTTACCTGCTGCTAGAAAACACAACCCCCTGCTTCTCCCCCCACGTTCCGTCTCCCCCCTCCCCCTCCCACACACATACCCCCTCCCATCTTGCCTAGTCTAACCCCGAGGGCACTGGAACAGAAAGCTACCCTGAGGCACCATCTGTTTCTGCCAGAATCAACTTTAGGCCCTGCCTTTACATCTGTTGAGAGGAACACTAGAGTGAACGAGCTGTTGGGAAGAAATATTGGGTCTTTTCCCTTCCCTTCCCTTTTCCTGGGCCACTGTGCTCCCACAGAGATCCCTGTGCTCACCCCACTGACCTCCCAGACACCGCCCGGGATGCCAGGATACCAAGGCCCTGGGCCCGGTCCACGGGGATAAAGATGTAGTTAGCGCGCAGTGACTCCCATTCATCTCCTCTCATGACAAGGCAGGAAACAATTAAAATTCTGACCTGTGCCAGAGAGAATTTGAAATAAATCAACCAATGGCTGATGCCATTGTAACTCGCGGTAGCACAACAAAATTAACAGCCAGCCTGCATCCCTGTACCGTATGCGAAAATAAATTACCCCACCATCACCTCCAATAAATACAGCAGCTGGCTTGTTCTCACTCTTTCCATAAGTACCCAAAAGCTACTGATTTGTTAAGTTGTCACTCTCCTTATGGACATCAAGGATTTCCTAGACTTGCCAAAAATCAAGCTGGCCAGATATCAGGAAGTTAGGAAAAACCCGAGGGCCCTGGGCAGAGATGCTGAGGGATTTCTGGGGCCTCTCAGAAGTCGCCTCCAGCCCGGAGTTGGGGGACAAGGGTCTCGGGGCCGAATGTGCTAGAATTCGAGAAAGTCCAGGCCCAGAGGAGGAAGGTCTACGGGAGAATTCTAGAGCTGGTTACCCTTGTTAATGACCAAGCAAAGTCTTTGTTGGCGTCCTTAAAGAGCTCCCACAGCTATCTTTTATAGTGGCTTCACGTCTCCCTCCTTGCTTGCCTGGATGCTATTAAAATAATTTAGACCTTGATTATCGTTCTTGATGGTATCTTAAAAGAAATAGCATAATATCAATCCAGGCAAGCCAAGGACAGGTGGAGAGAAAGGGCCCTTGAGGAATAAGGCTATCAGTATCAGAGGGGAAATGCAATTCCTTTGTGCCCCATTTTAATTTAAGGATGTGGTTTCCTGCGCACCGCATGAATTTGTTCAGCCCCATGTATGTGTCTAATAAATCGATAGACAGAAGAAGGGCGTACGTTTGAGAAAGGAACTGAGAATTTGGAAAATTACCATCTTGCTAACATCCGTGTTGTTGGAGAGAAAAGGGAATGTCTGCCGCTGCTCTCTCTAAAAGGGGATTCGCCGGCTTGGAGAAAAATGAGAAGTTGTCAGAGGAAAAGCGATCAGGAAATACTTCCTCCTTCTCCATCCTTCCCTCTCATGCCCAGGATTAAAAAAAAAAAAATTAAATTACTCTTTAGCTTGAAAATGTAAAGTAAATGTAATGGAGGAGCACAATTACTCATTTATTCCTAATCTCACTATGTTCCGGGGAGGGGAGAAAGGAGGAGGAAGGAGAAACCAATAAAATAAGACAAACAGGGAATAGGAAAGAAGTTGAAAGGGGAGAATCTTCTCTTTTCTGTTTCTTTTCCTCTCGTCTCTCCTTTCCTTTTTCTTTCCCTTCTTTTCCCTTTTTCTTCCAACCTTCTCTCCTCGGTGCAATCCAGCAGCTCTTGAATTTCTCCCTCATAAGCACATACCCCAGATGGCCAAAGGAAGGCGCTGCTCTGAATCCCCTCCCTCTCTTTTCCGGGCAGAAGGAAACTTACTGCTTCTCGGTGACACATTAAATTGGTCATTCATCATTGTGCCTGGTCCATGGTGGGAGGAAGGAGATTCTGTATATAAACAGACAGGTTTTTGGGTCCATGCATTTGTGTATTATGGGAATGCACACCTGTACGTGTACTTCTATATAAGGGCGTACCTACCAACATATGTTTTATGGTGTTTGAGTCTGTATCCCCCACACGTATGTATTTACATGTGTGCACGTGTGCCGGGCACATGTGGAGCGTTTGTGTGCGTGTTTCTGTCTGCGTGGCCGGGGGTATGTTTTTCTCATGACTTCATGATCCCGCAGCGGGAGGACCACCGGGTACAGACGCCAGCCAACGGGGACAAGGTTCTCCGCACACTATGCCCATCGCCAGGGCTCTGCAGCCTTCCTGTTCAAACACGTCGCTTTCAAAGTCCATGCCAGGCTTAAGAATCCTCAGTCCTCGCAACTGAAAGAGAATGATCGCCCATCTCCAGATAATTCATAAAAATGTGCCCGCAGCAATCGGAGGCATTATAAATCCGTCCAGGTTGGGCCTGACCATGTTGCAGAAGTAATTTCGACTGGCACATCAGATGAAAGAACAGATTTGAAAACAGTAGCGTGTATGGCCCCGAAGGTTTCATCTTGGCTAATGTTCCAACCACCTTATGGCACTCCTTTGGATTTCATGGAAGACTCCACATAAAATGTCTGTAGACTGATGGAAGATTTCTCCCTTGGTGGGTGTATCCGGGTGGGAAGGGGAGGCGCTGGGCTGGGAGACCCACACGCATGTTCTAAGCGAGGATGAAGGAAAGGGGGGACTTTTGCTTTCTTCCATCCCTTGCGGAGAAAATTGTTTTCACATTTCCAACTGACGTTTAATGTGTCTAGGAAAGGGTGAGAGAGGAAAGAACTAGGACAGGGAATGCAGAGGGACCCTGGATTTTGTGGACATTTCTAGCACTGAAGCGCTTTGAATGTTTTTTGTTGTTGTTTTGGTTTTATTTGGGGGGGGGGGTTGTTTGGGCTTTTTGCATTTCTTTGCTGGAAAAAAAAGATGGTTTGACTTACCCTTGAGGGAAAAAAAGAGGGTCATGTTCACAAATACTAATAAAGCTTCTATTCAAGGCAACTTGCATTAACTGTCAATAGTCATAAAAGAATGGAGCTTGAATTGCAATACAACTCACTCAAGGGTCTCTTCTCTGACTCATGCACTTGGATAACTCTCACAGCTGGGAAAGTTTAATATACTTTTATAGGTGAAAGGGAGCTCAAAGCACTTTAGTAACTCAAGCCCTGCCATATGCAGAGCGGGTCCCCCTCCCTTCCTTCTAGCCTCAGGCTGTATGGGTGTGTGTGTGAGCCTGTATTCTTTCACCTTATGAATATGCTTTGAAGAGCTCTGTGGACTCAAGGAACCTTATTTATTGGTGTGTATGTGTTTTAATCATAGGCTCATAGAACTTCAGAGCTGGAGGGATTATTGGCTTGTACATATGTTTAATCTCAGAATTTCAGTCCTTGGAAATCACAGAATTCTAAAATGTGCAATATAGTAAAATCAAAAAAAGACAGGTGGGATAGACACGATACCTATCAGGTATTGGTACTAAGTACTTTTTTCCCCCCTTAAAAGGCCAAAAAAAAAAAAATCTCTATGAGACATGACTGTCCCAGAAGGATAAAGTTCCAAATTTAATCCGCCTTCCAGCTATCCTTCATAAGGAAAATGCCCCATTAGGTTGTAGTGACTATTTTAGGGCAGTTAGGAGGCCAAATAGGACAGAGAGCAGAATCTGGAGTCAGGAAGGCTCATCTCCCTGAGTTCAAATCCAGCTTCAGATACTTCCAGTCATTCATCCTCTCTTCCTCAGTTTGCTCTTCTGTAAAATGAGCTAATGACAAACCACTCCAGTGTTTTTGCCAAATTAGTCAGGGAGAGTTAAATACAACGGCAAACGATTGTCTTAAGGACATTGACTCCTTGTCTTTGCCATTTTTATGCTCAGAAGTGCTCGAGTTTGAGTCCACTTGGCCAATGGAGTCATGTAGATTACTTCCTTGCTTGTTGGAGGAAGAGAGGAGATTTCATGAATTCATATCCTACCGCTGAGACTAACTGTGTGATCTTGGACTAGTCTTTGTTTTACCACATTGTTTCTGTTTAAATGACTTATCTTGATTTTAGAATAGGAGCCATTAGTCGAAACAGAATTTAGGATATTGCTCTCCAATACATATGGCAAGTATTTGATGAGAACTTCTGCTGTGGTCAAATGTTGCTATCTATACTCCAAATAAAAACTAATTTCCCTGCTAGAAAAGAAGATAAAGGGCCCTGAGTAATGTCTTTCTGTTCTCCAGATTTTTAAGGATAATTACTTTTTTCTCAGTGAAAACAAACTAAAAGCAAATGGAAGCAAAGCCTTATTATGAAAACAAAGAAGGGAAAGAAAGAGGGAAAGGCAGAGAGAAATAAATACTGACCAAGATGCAGAACTTAGAAGGAGGAAATTTGGCTCCCAGAGGAGAAAGAAAAGACAGACCTCCCTGGACCCAAGTGTGAGATTCTTCCTGAAGGAGGAGGAGCTGGATGCTTTGAGACACAAGTGGCTATTTGTCCCCCAAGTTATTTTGTGGCTTTCTAGAGGAAACTCTATCCTCGTTTGAGGGTCTAAGGAAGAAGGGTCCCATAGTAGCGGCTGAGTGCCTCCTTATTGAATGGGTACTGAGTTATTTTTCAACCTAATAATAATAGAGAGGTTTGCTATTTCCCCAAGGCATGTATCCAGGTTGTAACAAGGAGACACTTGACAAGACATGTCAAATTGAATCACTCCCACCTAATTGTAGTGATTTCACATGGGCACAAAAGATACAGAAAGAATTTAGAAAGCAGTGCTTACGATTTTGAAGTCTTTAGGTAATAACAAAGTGAAGATCTTATAGACAAAAAAAAAATTTCTTTCATTGCTGTTACATATACTGTTGGCAGAAGATTTCAGAAGGAAAAGGTAAATGTAGCAAGTGATCAACTGGTTAAAACGGTAGTTTCTGAGAAGGAGATTGGACTTCTGGATCACAGATTCAAAGAAGGTGATGGGAGGGGTATTGGCCCAGGAAGCATTGCATCAGAAAGGGAAAGTAAAAATATATTTGCCTACAATGGGTGTGTATATGTGGGGGAAGGGGAAAGGGGGGGAAGGTGTCTACCTACATAGGAAGTATAATTGTAGAAATAGGCATTCAAAAATCCACAAGAAATAAAATCCAAATAAGCAGCTTAATTAAACCCATGATGTTAGCTGTCTCTCCACAAATGCACAGAGTATATGTAATGGACACAAGCTTAATCAAGGAGGCAAATTTCAGTTTCTCCATTTGACCAAATTATAAAGAGAGGGCTTTGGAAAGGTATATCTTATTCAAAATTATAATTATAGTAAGAATTAAATGATACTGTGTATAGAGCTGCGCAGTTTTGTCTATTAATTAGCAAAATAATACTGAGAGAGATTCAAGAAATCTTAACAAGGAAATATGTTAGCAATGGAAGAGGAAAAAAGAAATGTGACATTGTAATCAGACCATATTACAGACCCTTTAACAGAAAGAGGAAGAGTCTTTGGGAAACATAAAAGAAGTCTGAGAAAGACACATATAATAGAAACGGATAATTTCAATTATTCATCTCTTGGATGTGCGTGTGTATGCACACACATGTACAACACATGCATAAAGGTCAGCTAATAATGTCTTAATTTGTCTTAAGTGACTTTGAGAGTTCCCTATGATGTTCATTTCATCCTTCAAATAATGGAGGAGCCAGTAAGAGTAATTTCTGATTCTTACTGAGAAGATTGAGAACTGATGGTGGGGAGGAGACAATGGAAAACTTTAAGAGAGAATAATCAGTTCAGCTTAATTTAAAAAAAAAAGAGGAAGAAAACTGGAGATAATCTGATGTGCCCTTCTAATTGTGGGAGAATAGATTTCAATTGGTACAGAAAAAGAAATTTTTTAGAATACTAAAGCTACTACAAGAAAAGTCATCCAAAAAGTTATAGAAGGTTCAATAAATGAAAATCTCAAGATAAAAAGAGAAATGATTTCAGTGGGGGAAAATGTAGATTATCTCTAAAACTGTTTGAACGTAGAGAGAACTCTTGAAGTCACTTCAATTTTTTAAAAGACATCTATAAAAGGTGGAAGCAAAACCAGATAATGACTACAGAATCATTAGCTTGTCCTGTATGACTAGTATCGGCAGTGGCAAGATTCAGAAGGAGCTGAAAAATATGAAGAAACAAAAAGGTCTTTTTTTTTTTTTTTGAAAAGTAATAGGCAGGAAAGAAAATCAAAGAAGGGAATAAAAAATTCCATTTGGGGTGGAAAGAACAATGGTAACCTATTACAAAGTAAAGATAAAATTATTCAATTTTTACTTTTTAAAAAATTATTCTATTTTATATTATCCCTGCTGAGGAGAATGAGCTTTGGACTAGAAAGGACAGAATAAAAATGTATAGAAGGTACTTATATCCGCAGTAATTAAAGAGACAGTGAGTGGATATCTTGTTGCCCTTGATAAGTTCACATTACTTAGCCCAGAGGAATGACATATGTGGTTAATGATGAGAGACTGTCAGTGATGTTTGAAAGAAAGGAGCACGGAGAGGTACAACAAAACTGGAGAAATAGAAGCTGTATCCTAATTTTCAGAAATGGGAAAACATTGTCTGAAACCTGTAGACCAGTGAGGTTGACTTAGATTCCTGGCAAAACTCTACAATAAAAATGTTAGAGAAATGGTCAACATTTAGAAAGGGAAGAAGTGACTATAAAGAGCCATCATGGCTTCATCAAAACAAGACCTGTAACTAACCCCCTTCCTTCGGTGGCGGGTTGACTAGACTAGTGAGTCAAGGGGTAAAGTCATAGAGATCAGTTGTTCTAGTTTTGAGCAAATCTCACTTTCTTTGTGTAGAATGGCTAGGAAGAAGGGCTGTTAGCCACATTTTGGGAAGGACATTGATAACTTGGGGGACAGTCTTGATAGTGAAGGAAGCTGAAAGGAGTCCAGTAGGGGATGTAGATCCAGTAGGGGAAATCAAAATGGGCCAACCTGACAAGCCTCCTACTTGAAATGGAAGCTTCTGAAGACACTCACCAATGGGACCCGGGAGCTTCAAGGGCAGAAAGTTGCTCCAGGGTGAGAAGGACTCAGGGGTTTTTAGGAGGCACTGAAGAATAGTCAAGATGTATTGGAAGGATCACTTCCAGAAGAGGAATTACACTTATTGTGCTTTGCCTTTACAGCAAAAGTAGAAACTTTGAAAACCAAAAAGATGCAAATTTGACATTGATATTTGGGAGCACTTCCTAACAATTAGAGTTGTCCCTAAGTGAATGCATTGACGGGGGAGAGAGAAGGGGAAGAAGTCACTGAGCAACAACAATATTTTGGATTAAACCTTAAACGCCCAATATTACAATCATTGTCTTATGCTAAATATATAGATAACTTAACAAAAAGAAATTAATTTGCTTTCACAGATACTATCTCTTATCTTATATCCTATATAAGATATTATCTTATATCATTGTTCAAAAAAGAAGAATAAAAACCAGAATTCATCTCTTGGAATGTTCTGGCTTTATAATTGATGAAATGAATGAAAATTAAATTAGCCCAAGGTCACACAACTAAGGATTTGCATCCAAGTCTTCTGACCCCAAGTTTAATATTTCCATTTTGCCATGTGACAGCCCATCCGAACAATGAGTAATCTGAATTCTGTGGCTTTTTCTCTAGTCATGAAAAAAGAAAGCCATGTCATTCCCCAGCCCTGCCTCTAGTGCCCCTGTCAAGACACAAGTACAGACTAGAGAGAACCAGTTTTGAATTCCTTCTGTTCCCTCTTGAGAGATGAAAATGAAGGAATGAACTTCATCTGGACCTGAAGGGCTCGGATGAGACAAAGGAATATCTGAGTTGTCATCTTTACAAAGTCCATTTAAAAATCATGATTTTCATTGTTGTATAGTCCTCCCTGAAGGCAGGAGAGTAAACAGGGCAAGTCTCGTGATCTGATTCAGCTCAATAAATTAAACAGGATGTGTCTGCATAGAAAATAAGACTCTCAAATCACCGTTTGATTTTGTTTTAACCTATTGAAACAGTTATAGGGAGCAGGGTAGATCAGGGCAAGATTCATTCTAAACAACCCAACCCCAATTCTCTAGGCTGATGAAGAATGTGCCATGAAGAGATCCCGCAGTGCGATGGGACACCGTCGGAATTTTCCAGCAGAGATCTTGAGCTTGTAATAGCCCTCCCATCTGGCTGGTCTCCCTGTGAATCAGGCAGCAAGAG